>NW_024082572.1:117303-149782 GCF_003009895.1 Hyaena hyaena | reverse complement strand
CATTTTTAAGTCTTTCTTCCCAATAAGTATGTTGTTTATTTTCTTTTCTTGTCATTGCATTAGCTACGACTTCTAATGCAATATTGAAAAATGGTGAGAAAAAATATTATTGCATTTTTCTTGATCTTATCATAAAAGCTTCTGGTTTTTCAAAATTGAGAATGACGTTACCAGTAGGTTTTTTGTAGACGTTCTTTATGAAGTTGATAAAGTTCCCTTATATTCCTAGATTTTACCGTGAATGGCTCTTCAATTTTTTCAAATGTTGTTCTTCATCTATGATATGATTATCATATTATTAAATATGATTATTATATTATATTATTAGTATATGTTCATGAGAGATGTTGGTCTATAGTTTTCTTATAATGAGTTTTTCTGATTTGATGTTAGAGTAATGGTAGATTTATAGGATATACTGGTAAGTATTCCCCTGCTTCTATTTTCTGAAACAGATTGTAGAGATTTGGTATAATTTCTTTCATAAATGTTTGGTAGAATTTCACAGTGAGCTCATCTGAGCTTAGTGACTTCTGTTTTGGAAGGTTATTAATTATAGATTCACAGTTTTAATGTATATAAACTTATTCAAATTGCCTATTTCTTCTATCGAACTTTGAGAGATTTTATCTTTCATGAAATTGTCTATTTCACCTAAGATGTCAAATTTCTTGGCATAGAGTTGTTCATAATTTTTCTTTCTTATCTTTTTAATGACCATGGTTTCGTTAGTGATATCCCTTCTTTCATTTCTAATATTAATCATTAGTGTTTTCCCTTCTTCCCCTCCTCCTACTTTTCCTCTTTCCCTCCTTTCTCTTCTTTTTCCCCTCCTTCATATTCTCCTCTGCCTCCTACCCTTCTCCTTCTCCTTCTTCTCCTTCTCCTTCTTTCTTTTTCTTCTATAACCTGCCCATAAGCTTATCAATCTAATGATCTTTTTAAGGAACAATCTTTTGGTTTTATTAATTTTATCTATTGATTTCTTGTCTTAATTTTTGTTGATTATACTCTAAATATTATTTATTTCTTGCTTTCTTTGAATTTATTTTTCTCTTCTTCTTCTACTTTTTGAAGGTGGAGATTTAGATTATTGTGTTTAGATCTCTCCTTTTTTCTAAAATATACATTCAATGCTATAAATTTCTCTTTAAACACTGTTTTTGTTGCATCCCACAAATTTTCATAAGGTGCATTTTCATTTTCATTTAGTTGAAAATATTTAAATAGCTTAAAAGCTTGTATTTTAATGGAAGTATAATTAGTATACAGTGTTTTATTACTTTCATGTGTACTATATAATGATTTAATAATTCTATATATTACTAAATGCTTATCAAAATAATTATACTCTTAATCCCTTTATTTCACCTATCCCTCTACTCATCTCCACTTTGCAACCATCCGTTGTTCTCTGTATTTAGAAGTTTTTGTATCTCTTATTCCTTTATTTGTTTTGTTTCTTAAATTTCATATATGAGTGAAATCAAATTGTATTTTTTTGTGTCAGATTGATTTAGTTCACTTAGCATTATACCCTCTAGGTCCACCCACACTCTCATTCTTTTTTATGGATAATATTATACTACATATTATAATATTATATTATTATAATATTAATATTAGTAATATTGTATTATTATATATGTCATATTTCCTTTATTCATTCATTTATGGATGGACACTTCAGTTGATTCCATATCTTGGCCTTTGTAAATGTTGCTGCAATAAACATAGAGGTTAGCAGTGCATACATCTTTTTGACTTTGTGTTTTTTACTGTCTTTGGGTACATGCCCAAAAGTGGAATTACTGGAACATATGGTAATTCCATTTTTAAGCTTTTAAAGAAAATCCATACTGTTTTTCACAGTGGCCGCACAAATTTGCACTTGTAACAGTGTGAAAAGTTCCTTTCCCTCCATGAAATTTTCTCCTTAAAATTCTGAACAAACCAATTATTGTTAATAAAATTGAATCAGTAACATAAAAAAACTGCCAAAAAGGGTGCCTGGGTGGTTCAGTTGGTTAGGTGTTTGACTCTTGATTTTGGTTCAGGTCATGATCTCACCGTTCATGAGTTCAAGCCCCTGTACTAACAGTGCAGAGCCTGCTTGGAATTCTCTCTTTCCCTCTGTCTCTGTCTCTCCCACACCCGTGCTTGCTTGCTCTCTTTCTCTAAAAGATAAATGAATAAATAACTTTTTTAAAAAACACAATTCCCTAAAAACAAAAGTTCACTACCAGATGGCCTCACAGGTGAATTCTACCAAACATTTAAAGAAGAATTAATACTTATTCTTCCCAAACTATCCCCCAAAAGATAAAAAAAAGAAGGAAAGATTCCAAGTACATTCTATGAGGTCAGGATTATCCTGATATCAAAACCAGAATAAGACACTACGAAGCAAAACAAATAAACAAACAAATAAAAGTATAGGCCAATATCTCTGATGAACATAGATGCAATAAAACCTCATCAAAATATTAGCAAACAATTCAACAATACATTAAAAATTTATTTACCACGATCAAGTGGGATTTATTCCAGGTATTCAAAGGTGGTTCAATCATTATGATATATCATATCAACAAAAGAAAACATAAAAATTATGAGATCATATCAGTAAATGCAAAAAAAACATTTGACAAAGTACAACATCCATTCGTGATAAAAACTCTCAACAATATAGGGTTAGAGGAAAAATACCTCAACATAATAAAGGTGTATATGAGAAACCCACAGCTAATATCATGCTCAATTATGAAAAAGTGAGAACTTTTCCTCAAAAATCACAAACAAGACAAGGATTTCCACTTTCATCACTTTTATTCAGCATAATACTGGAAGTCTTAGCCACTGCAGTCAGACAAGAAAGCAGGAAAAGAGAAGGAAGGAAAAAAGAAATAAGGAAGGAAGAAAGGAAGGAAGGAAGGAAGAAAAGGTATCTAAATTAGTAAGGAAGAAGTAAAATTTCACTATTTTCAGATGACATGATACTGTATAGAGAAATTCCTAAAGACTACTAAAAAAAAATAGATGAACCAGCAAACAGAATGAAACACTAATGAAGTAACATCCAGTTTCCCCTAGAACTCAAACTATGAAGCACTCTGTGATCCATTCAGTAAGCAGCGGAGTTATGATGGCCCTCTAGGGCACGGGCTCAGAAGGTGCAGTTGGGTGGGGCTTGGTGTAACATCTCCTTTCTCCACTACATGGCGCTGCTTGGCTTACTGGGGCAGATCAGTTTGGCATCTATGTGCATGTATGCTCATGCACAGGAGAGATGAAAATGGTACCAACTTCCTTGTTTCTGGCACAGGAACCCTGCACCCTCACCCACCCACAACTAAGCACCTCTCTTTTTTCTCAGGCTTCTGTCCATTCTTTGCTTCTACATTGTCCATGTCCAAGCCATCAGCCTGCCAGGCCACATCTCCCTCCTGAATTTTATCTCAGATGGGGCTGTGTTTCTCAGGTTTTGAGAACCTGGCAACTTGGACCCACTCTGACCTACTGGGGGAGAGTCTTACTTAGCAATGACCAGGTACAGGCTTGCCCCAGCAAAAGTTATTGCAATCACACAGCAGCAAAGGTTCAGAGACTATGGCAAATCACAACACATAGCTGGTGCAAGGTTTCACTGCACTCTGGCATGTATGCTCTTATACCAGCAAAAGTGCCTGTTTTCAGGGGTCCAGTGGAGCCTTTGCCTGTGGGAGGGTAGTATGGCCTCCACCAAGTGTCCCCCAAGCAAGGGAGCCACTTCTCTCCGTATGGCCCATGGATGCCTTGGACCTTGCTGACTGCTCTTGGGGATTTGCTCTTCTTTCCTGTCAGAGCATGGCCCAGCCCTGGGCTCCAGAATTTCAGACTCTGTGCTCCCCTGTTTATAGAGTCCTAATGATATTGAAGCCCTCTCCTTTCTCCCTGTCAATCGTTTAGGAGAACAAGTTTCTTGTTCAGTCCCTTTTGAGGGTTTCCAGTCTTTCTCTTTCACTGCAGCTACTTTCCAAGGGAGTGCTTTACCTATACTCTCCTGAAGTGCTGCACTCTCCACTCCATTCTCTGTCCTCTTTTCACATAAACAGCTCCCTACCCTCCTTGGCTTCTCTCTCTCTCTGTCTGTCTCTGTCTGTCTCTGTCTCTCTCTCTCTCTCTCTCTACCAGTTCACATCTCTGCACCACATAACTGCTGAGTTCTGTCGCTCAAATTATGCAGATTGCTGTGTTATTCCCCAGATCAATTTCCTAGGAGTGTAAAATGATTGGATGCTGATCTAGCTGCATTTCAGGGATGAGAGAAGTGGGAACTTCCATGCTGCTCCACTATCTTGGCCCTACCCTGTCTACGTCACTCTTCTTTATCCATTCAACAGTCAATGGACATTCAGGATCTTTCAATAATTTTGCTATAATTGATAGTGCTGTCTATAAAAATTGAGTTGCATGTGTCCCTTTGAATCAGCATTTTTTGTGTTCTTTGGATAATTCCTAGTATTGCAATTGCTGGGTCATAAAGTAGTTCTATTTTTTAATTTTTTGAAGAAACTCTATACTGTTTTCCAGTGTGACTGCACCAATTTGCATTCCCATCAGCAGTGCAAAAAGGTTCCCCTTTTTTCTGCATTCTCGTCAACATTTGTTGTTTCCTGAGCTGTTAATTTTAGCCATTTTGACAGGTGTGAGGTGGTATCTCATTATGGTTTTGATCTGTGTTTCCCTGATGGTGAGTGATATTGAGCATCTTTTGATGTGTCTGTGAGCCATCTGGATGTCTTCTTTGGAAAAGTGTCTATTCATATCTCCTGCCCATTTCTTCAACTGGATTATTTGTTTTTTTGGGGGGGTATTGATTTTGATAAGTTCTTTATAAATTTTGGATAAGAGCCCTTTATCCAATATGTCTTTTACAAATATCTTCTCCCATTCTATCGGTTTTCTTTTAGTTTTCTTGATTGTTGCCTTCACTGTGCAGATTTTATCTTGATGAGGTCCCAATAGTCCATTTTTGCTTTTATTTCCCTTGTCTCCTGAGACATGTCTAGTAAGAAGTTGTGATAGTCAAGTTCAAAGAGGTTTTTGCCTGCTTTCTCCTCTAGGATTTTGATAGTTTCCTGTCTTCCATTTAGGTCTTTCATTCCATTCGAATTTATGTATGTGTATGATGTAAGAATATAGTCCATTTTCATTCTTCTGCATGTTGTTGCCCAGTTTTCCCAACACCATTCGCTAAAGAGACTGTCTTTTTTCCATTGAATATTCTTTCCTGCTTTGCCTAAGAAAGAGTTGGCCTATCATTTGACTTATGTGTCTATTTTTGTGCCAGTACCATACCGTCTTGATGACTACAGCTTTGTAATACAGCTTGAAGTCTGCGTTTGTGATGCCTCTAGCTTTGGTTTTCTTTCTCAACATTACTTTGGGTATTCAGGGTCTTTTCTTGTTCTATATAAATTTTAAAATTGTTTGTTCTAGCTCTGTGAAGAATGCTGTATTTATTTTGATAGAGATTGTGTTGAATGTGTAGATTGCTTTGGGCAGTATATGGACATTTTAACTGTATACATTCTTTCAATCCATGATCATGGAGAGTTTTTCCATATCTTTGTGTCTTATTCAATTCCTTTCATAAGCTTACTATAATTTTCAGTGTACAAATCTTTTACCTCTTTGGTTAGGTTTATTCCTATGTATCTTATGGGTTTTGGTGCAATTGTAAATGGGATTAATTCCTTGATTTCTCTTTCTGCTGCTGCATTATTGTGTATGGTGAAGAAAATGGTCCAGTTTCATTCTCCTGATACCTCTGTCTAGCTTTCCCAACACCATTTGCTGAAAAGACTGACTTTTTTCATGTGATAGTATTTCCTATTGTG
Source organism: Hyaena hyaena (assembly GCF_003009895.1). NCBI lineage: Eukaryota > Metazoa > Chordata > Mammalia > Carnivora > Hyaenidae > Hyaena > Hyaena hyaena. Next base: position 143,900 of record NW_024082572.1, on the reverse strand, counting down.
GAAGATTAGTTGTGCATATATTTATGGGTCCATTTCTGGGTTCTCTATTCTGTTCCATTGATCTATGGTCTGTTTTTGTGCCAGTATCATACTGTCTCGGTGATTACAGCTTTGTAATACAGCTTGAAGTTCAGAATTGTGATACCTCCAGCTTTGGTTGTCTTTTTCAACATTACTTTGGTTATTCTGGGTCTTTTCAGTTTCCATACAAATTTTAGGATTGTCTGTTGTAGCTCTGTGAAGAATTCTGATTTATATTGATAGGGATTGCAGTGAATGTGGAGATTGCTTTGGATAGTATCGACATTTTAACAATATTTGTTCTTTTAATCCATCAGCATGGAATGTTTTCCATTTCTTTGTGTATTCTTCAATTTCTCTCATTAAGCTTTCTATAGTTTTTAGCATACAGATCATTTACTTCTTTGGTTAGGATTATTTCTAGGTATTTTATGGGTTTTGGTGCAATTGTAAATGGGATTGATTTCTTAATTTCTCTTTCTGCTGCTTCATTATTGTTTAGAAATGCAAACTATTTCTGTACATTGATTTCATATCCTGTGACTTTGTGAATTCATGTAACAGCTCTAGCAGTTTTTTGGTGGAGTCTTTTGGGTTTTCCATGTAAAGCATCATGTCATCTGTGAAGAGTGAAAATTTGACTTCTTCTTTGCCAAATTGTATATCTTTTATTACTTTTTGTTGTCTGATTGCTGAGACTAGGACTTCCAATACTACGTTGAAAAACAGTGGTAAGAGTTGACATCCCTGTCATGTTTCTGACCTTAGGGGGGAAGCTCTCAGTTTTTCCGGTATTAGAATAATGTTAGCTGTGTACCTTTCATATATGGTTTTCATAACATTGAGATATGATCCTTCTATCCTTACTTCACTGGGGGCTTTTATCAAGAAAAGATGCTGTATTTTGTTAAAGGCTTTTTCTGCATTTATTGACAGGCTTAATATGGTTCCTATTCTTTCTTTTATTAGTGTGGGTATATCACATTGTTTGATTTGCAAATATTGAAACAGCCCTGCATCACAGGAGTAAATCTCACTTGAGCATGGTGAATAATTTTTTAATGTATTATTGAATTTGATTTGCTTGTATCTTGTTGAGGATGTTTGCATCCAGGTTCATCAGGGACATTGTCCTGTAATTCTTTTTTTTAGTGGAGACTTTGTCTGGTTTTAGAAGCAAGGTAATACTGGGCTCATAGAATGTGTCTGGAAGCTTTCTTTTCTTCTTCTTCATCTTTTTTATTTTTGTGTGAACAGTTTGAGAATAGGTATTAACTCGTTTTTAAATGTCTGTTAAAATTCTCCTGGGAAGCCATCTGTCCCAGGACTCTTATTTTTGGGGAGATTTTTGATAGCTGATTCCATTTCTTTCATAATATTCTCTTAAAATTGTTTGTTGTTCTGTGGTGCTGGTTGTGATTTCCCTTCTTTCATTTGTGATTTTATCTGTGTGGGTACTCTTTCTTTCTTTTGGGTAAGCCTGGCTAGAGTGTTTGTCAATTTTGTTTATTCTTTCCTAAAACTAGTTTTAGTTTTATAGATCTGTTCTACTGTTGTTGTTGTTGTTGTTGTTGGCTTTTTTAAAATATTTGTTTCTATAGCTTTCATTTCTGCTCTCATCTTTATATGTTCCTACTTCTCCAGGTTTTGGGCTTAATTTTCTGCTCCTTTTCTAGATCCTTTAGGTATAAGTTTAGGTTGTGTGTTTGGGAACTTTCTTGCCTCTTGAGATAGGCATAAATTGCAATGTACTTTCCTCTTAGGACTACCTTTGCAGCATCCCAAACTTTTGGACTATTGTGTTTTCGTTTTCCTTTGCTTTCATGTATTTTTTAAGTTTCTTCCTTAATTTCCTTGGTGACCCATTCATTTTTAGCTGGATGTTCTTTAGCCTCCATGTATTTGAGGTCTTTACAAATTTTTTCTTGTGGTGGATTTCAAGTTTCATAACATTGGGATCTGATAATATGGATGGTATGATGTCAATCTTTTTGTACCTGCTTGGGGTAATTTATGACCTAGCATGTGATCTATTCTGGAGAATGTTCCATGTGCAGGTGAGAAGAATCTGTGTTTTCTTGATTTTGTATGAAATGTTCTGAATACATCTGATAAGTGTATCTGGTCCAGTATGTCACTTAAAGCCATTGTTTCTTTGTTGGTTTTCTGCTTAGATAATCTGTCCATTGTTGTAAATGGGGTGTTAAAGTCTCCCACTATTATGTTATTATTATCAATGAGGATATTTATGTTTGTGAATAATTGAAATATAGATTGCTCCACATTGAGAGCATAAATTTGCAATTGTTAGCTTTTCTTGGATAGATGCCTTAATTATGATATAGTGCCTTTCTTCACCTCTTGTTACAGTGTCTGTTTTAAAGTCTAGTTTGCCTGATATAAGTATGACTATTCCTGCCTTTTTTTGACTTCCAGTAGCATGATAGATGGTCCTCTATCCCCTCACTTTCAGTCTGTAGGTGTCCTTAAGTCTAAAATGAGTCTCATGTAGGCAGCATATAAGTGGGCTTGTTTTTTTATTATCCATTTTGACACTCTATGTCTTTTGATGGGGGCATTTAGTGCATTTACATTCAGAGTGATTATTGAAAGACGAATTTAGTGCTATTGTGCTATCTATAGATTTCATGTTTCTGGTGACAGTCTCTGGAACTTTGCAGTCTTTTCTGCTTTGGTCTTTTTTCTTTTTCCTCATTCAGAGAGTCCTTTTAAACTTTCTTGTAGGGCTGGTTTAGTGGTAATGAACTTCTGTAGATTTTTTTTTTGTCTGGGGATATCTTTATCTCTCCTTCTATTCTGAATGACAGAGTTGCTGGATAAAGGATTCTTGCCTGCCCTTACCTGCACATTTTTCTATTCAGCACATTGAATATTTATTGCCACTTCCTTCTGGCCTCTCAAGTGTCAGTAGACAGGTCTGCTCATAAACTTACATGTATACCCTTGTAAATTAAAGACCTTCCATCCCCAGCTGCTTTTGGAATTCTCTGTTTTTCTTTGTATTTTGCAAGTTTCACTATATGTCACATTGTTGCTCTGTTTTTATTGATTCGGAAGGGGGTTCTCTGTGTCTCTTGGGCTTGGATGCCTGTTTCCTTCCACAAATTAGGGAATTTCTCAATGATAATTTGTTCAAATAAACTTTCTGCCCCTTTTCCTTGCTCTACTTCTTCTGGAAGTCCTATGATATAGATATTGTATCATTTCATGGAATCACTTAGTTTTCTAAGTCTCCCCTCATTATCTAGTAATTTTCTTTCCCTCTTTTTTCAGATTCATTATTTTCCATAATTTTATCATCTATTTCACCTATTCTCTCCTCTGCTTCTTCAATTTTCACTGTCACTACATCTAGTTTATCTTCCATCTCAGGTATAGCTTTTTATAATTCATTCTATTTCTTATGTCTTTGATCTCTGCAGCAAGGGTTTCTCTGTGTCTTCTATGCTTTTTTGTTTCAAGTCCAGCTAGTGGCCTTATGACAATTATTCTAAATTCTCATTGGGGCACCTGTGTGGCTCAACCGGTTGAGCATCTGACTTCTGTTCAGGTCATAATCTCACGGTTCGTGGGTTCGAGCCCCACATCAGGTTCTATGCTGACAGCTCAGAGCCTGGACCCTGCTTCAGATTCTGTGTCTCTGTCTTTCTCTGCCCCTCCCATGCTCATGCTCTGTGTCTCTCTGTCTCTCAAAAATAAATAAACATAAAAGATTTTTTAAAAATAAATTCTCATTCAGATAGATTGTCTATATGTGTTTTGAGCATGTCCCTGGCTATAACTTCTTCTTGACCTTTCTTTTGGGGACCATTCATCTGTCTTGTCATTTTAGCTAAGTTTCTGTCTTTTTCTGTTTTAAAAGCTTGTCATATTTCCTGCACCTGAGAGTACTGCTATATTAAAAAGGACTCATACACTGTCTAGTGCCTGGAACTCCAGGAAGTGTTTCTAGTTTATGTTATTCACTCTGATGTTGAATTTTGGCTGCTTTTTCTCACTGGTAAGTCCTCTGCAGAGCTCCTCGTTGCTTGTAGTAATGGTGTGTTTGAGCTTTTAACTCTTTGTGCTTTCATTTTTTTGTTTAAGTAACCTTGGAAAAATAAAGTGGAAGGGGGGCTGATCCCATGAAGAGAGAAAAAGAAATAGAACAAAAGAAAACCAGAGAATAAAAAAATTTATAAAAGTGATACCAAGAAAAAAATAAAGGAATAAAAGAATAGGAAAAGAGAAAAGTAGGAAAAATAAAAGAATAAAAACATCTGATACAAAAATAAATAAATAAAAGGAAATGAAAAAAAACAAATTTTAAACTTTGAGTCTGATTCCAAAAGAAAAAAGGAAGGTGGAGGAAAAAGGGGGAAAACAAAGAAAAAAGAAAGAGATGTTTATTGATGCCTGAGGGGTGATGGTTGTGCTGGTCTTTTTATTTTTTTAAAATGTTTTTTATTTATTTCTGAGAGAGAGAAACAGCATGAACAGGGGAGGCTCAGAGAGAGAGGGAGACACAGAATCAGAAACAGTTTCCAGGCTCTGAGCTAGCTGTCAGCACAGAGCCTGATGTAGGGCTCAAACCCACGAACGGTTAACTCATGAGCTGAGCTGAAGTCGGACGCTTAACTGACTGAGCCACCCAGGAGCCCCAGTGTGCTGATCTTTTTGAACAGAATCTGGCTGCATTGGCTCAAAGTCAGTCTTTCCCCAGTTAAATAAGCAGTTGCCAGGGAAGGAGGGACAGGTTTTGGTGTAATCTTGTCCTCTCTCTACTGGGGGCCACTGTGTTGCACTATGAAGTCAACATTTTGTGCCACCCTAATTTCTATTCTCCGGACCAGGGATCTCAACCTCTGTTGTTCAGGCAGTCCTCAAGAATAACAAGAGCAATCAGCTTGCCTTGTGCCACAACTATTTGCCATCTTCTCGTCCCACAGCTCAGATTGAAATCTCGAAGTCTTAAAAGACCTGTTACAACAAGAATCTGTTCCCCTTCTCCAGAGTGGAGCCTCTCCCTGCTGCTGGTGAAAGGCCTTTGTCTGGGCCTTTTGTCCTTGAGGAGTTAATAAACCTTCTTCCAAAAGTACTCCAGGAAGGCGACCATTCTCTCCCAGTGTGCCCTTGAGATCACTACATCATGGCATGCACTCCAGGGCCAGATCCCTCCTCCCCCCCAGAAAATGTCACACACTTCCAAAACCTCAGAGTTTGAGCTCCACATGCTGTTTGCAAAAAGAACTGGGACACTCAGTACTTCTCACTCCTCAGTCCATGGTCCAGAGAGGTTTTCTTCTTGTGTTAACTCGATTTCATACTATCTCAACCCCTCTCTCTCCCCCTTTTTTCTGTCTATGGAAGAGATTCCTTCCCTTCCACAACTCCTCTGTTTTTCTTTCCCGCACCTCACATCTACGCACCTCACACCTCTCAAGTTGTCTCTCTCCAACTGTGAAGATCCTTCTGCCACTCTGCAGATCGATTACCTAGGTGTTCCAAGTAATCTGACCTTAACAGAGCTGTGTTTGAGGTACCTTGGAAGCCCAGGGTCCCACAACTATCCACTATCTTAAATCCTCTCTAAGCAACATATTTTTTTCTCTCTCAGTACTTGATTGTGATTTCAACCAACAAATATCAGATTATTTAGTACAATACAGAAAAGAATTTTATTTACTTTCTCTCCTCACCCTACACCTAAATGCACCAGCCACTTATTCAAATGGATACTTGAGCATTCTTCTTTACAAAATTACTCACACAATTTCAAAGTTATTGCCAAAAAATCAAATGCTATATTTTAAAGTGTAAATATGTCATCATATAAACAAACAATTTTCTCTTTGTTGTGTTGTATCTTAAGAGGAATTTGTGTTATTAACAAATTGTATGGCTTTATAAAAATAAGCTTAAGTCTTATTCATCTTTGTTGTTGTTATTGTCTAATGTGCACAGAATTCTAAACATATTGCCTCTTTTGTTAGAAAAAAACACATAAACAGATGTTTTTAATTTAGTTTACATTAAAAAAGAAAGAGAGACATAAAAATATGCTTCTAATAACTTGAACCAATTAGTGGTTGAAATCAGTGGAGGTCATTCAATTCAGTAAAGAATGAAAGTTTCCTAAAGATCCAAGGCACAAATACTATATCTAGCATCATGCTCAGAGGTTGGAGGTAGGGTGAGAAGATTAATTTGTGTGCTACTTAGAGGGATTCAAGTAATTTGGAACAAATTGTAAAGTTTCTTTCTTCTCCGTTTTTCTTGAACATAGTCCTATTTACTATCAGACTATCAGACTTGGAAGTTAAGGGCAAAGTAGCTAAAAGAGAGAATAATTCTCACATTATCCCTGCTGTTGGTATAAATATCCTTTGCACCTGCACTCTAAGGCAGTTAAGGAAATAGAAGTACTTAGAAATGTAAAGCAAGTTTGCAAAGTGCATATTTTACCATGTAAATTATGTACTTCATACACCTGTATAGAGTCAATTGATGTGATTTATTTAGGAGTATATTTTAATTTCGTAAATATATTTTACAGTTGTCTGTTAATGACAAAATTGCATTTGGTCAATATTAAGTGAATTTCAGAGTACTGTTCAACTCAGCTTTTTGTCTGCCTTGAGTGTAACAAAATGAATTAAAGGGTGACAGACACAAAAAAGCTATGCATTAATGAGTATTCACATAAAGCTGAATTCAGTTTTGCACTTTGACACATGAATAACAAGTGACCATTCATGCTGCTACGTTAGGCAAATGCAGCTACCAAGAAGAAAATGAACAGATTTATTTTATTTTATTTTATTTTATTTTATCTTATTTTATTTTATTGTTTAGAAAGCGAAAATATTGCCAATGTTTTATTTTAATTAATTAATTTTCTGTTCAGCCATTTCATATAGAAGGAGGACACAAATAAATCCTCCCTCTTCAGATCATGGCAATTTTCATCTATCCCATAAGCATAGCCACCAAAATCTATTATTGGGAGAAAATGTGGTAGTCCAATGGGAGGAAAATGAACTGATTTAATACAAAATGCAACAAGTAGCAGTCTCTCTAACCCTAGGGTGCTTTGCATTCTCTTAATGTGTTAACAGAGAACTTGACTATAAAAGCCTTAACAAATCAATATCTTTTTTAACAGCACTTCTTAATCATAGGAGTTCAGAAAAATCACACTTATTGGGCAGGGTTTGGGGAATGAGGGGTGGGGGGCTTTTCTGAACTAAATTGACAGGATTCTGTCACTGGAACTGAATAGGATATGATTATGGTTTTTTTGGTGTGAATATGTCTCTCAATGTAATCCCTCACAATATCTTTCAACAACACCCCACATTAAAGGGAAAAAACCACAATCATTTTTCTTAGACCTATATAAGTCACTGACATTTTCTCAGACATATGTACTTGAACTTTTCATATAGGTGGTCTCAAAATCCATTCCTTATTTTTTTTTTCAATTTATTTAAGAAATACTGTTTGAGTACTTAATTTATGCCATATATCTGGCTAGGAAGAAAGCTTCCTATAGGAAATGATGTTTAAATTAAAACCTGAAGAATGAAAAAGAATAAGCCAGAAATACAGTCTTTAAAATAAGACAATAGGCCTAAAATGGAGTGGCTTATGCTAAGTTCCACACCACCAAACTAAGATGTAATTAAAATGTCAGCTTTCCCAGGAGTGGAATACTAAACCAATCAGGAATGGCCTGACCAACACTGGTTAGGTCATCTGCCAGACGACTCTGTCATCCCCCCCCCACAAAAGTGACCTTGCAATAACTAACCCATATTTTTGCCTACTATAAATTCCTTATTACTGCTTTCTTTCTGCTTATAAAAGTCTTTCATGTTGTATAGATTTCAGAACATCTTTCGTTTTTTAAAGTTTATTTATTTATTTTTTGAAAGAGAGAGAGAGTGGGGGAGGAGCAGAGAGAGAGAGAGAGAGAGAGTCCGAGAGAGTGGGAGACAGAGAATCCCAAGCAGGCTTCGTGCTGTCAGTGTAGAACCCAACACTGGACTCAAACTCATCAATCCTGAGATCAGTATGATAGGGAAAGATAGGATAAAATAGTCAGAGAAGGAAGGGTTAGGACCTGAGATCCCTGGGTAGGGGGAAAACCTGTATTTTAAAACAATGTTGGGAGCATCTGACAAACAAGAAAACTCCCTCAGGGTTAAGGTTCCTCTTAAGAATTTAACAACAACAGCAACAAAAGAATCCATGGTAAAATTTAAGATGGTTGTAAGAAAGATGTAAAGCCACAGATAGGGGAGATTAAATATTAAAAAATATTGAAAATAAATGAATAATAGTTTCCAGTATGTGTGTGTGTTGGGGGAAGATTATTAGAATTGGGTTATTAGGAGGGGAAAAAATGGAAAGATTGTGGTGAGGAATTGAGTAGCTTGAAATTGAGGTTGCAGAGACTACAGTTAATACTGGAAATATTAATAATGAAAACTCTGGAAAAAATAGACTAGAGATTTTGAATAATCATCTATCATCCTTATGGATATTGAAATTGCCAAGAATTATTATATGAGTAGTACTGGAAAGAGACTAGGAGTCAGCTTAAGGTAAATTTTCCAGTGTTTTGAGGGGATTTAGGGAGAACAGGAGAAAAAATGGTCCAGAAAAGACAAGAAGGAAAATGAAACATTCATTTCATCTCAAGAGCTTCTAGCACAAAGGCTGCAGGGGGAAAAATCATCCATTACTTGACAGGACTTTTCAGAGAAGAAATATTCTCAGGGAAGTCATCAGTGTGTGGCTAGCACATGAGAGTGAGGAAAATATGAGGTAAGAGATTGAGGCAACACAGGATATTGCTCATGATTGATTGTATGGTTCATAGCCATCTGGGTAGATGCCCAGATGTGGAAAAGGATGGGAAATGGAGGCAGGAGAAGGACTGTGACCTGCTATATGGTGATGTGGGTTTATTGACTATTCGTGTCCTTCTTCTTTAAAATATATACTTATGTATTTTGTTAATCTTAGCCAAAGCTTTTTAAAAATATCATATATACTACTTAATTGAGTCTTGCAAATTACTTTTAGCATGTTTCATTTCCTTACTAATAAACTGATTATTGTTATTAAAACAAGGAAACAAACTCTTGACATCACAGTTGCACTATATGCTAACTAACTTGTATGTAATTTTTTTAAATAATTAAATAAAATTTTTAAAAAAGAAAAAGAAACAAGCAAACAAACAAAAGAATGTAATAGATACCAACTGAGGTTCCCCTCAAGAATTTGACCATCAAGATACCCTACCTGGGTGGCTCAGTCGGTTAAGCGTCTGACTTTGGCTCAGGTCATGATTTCACAGTTTGTGGGTTTGAGCCCCGCGTTGGGCTCTTTGCTGACAGCTCAGGGCCTGAGGCCTGCTTCGCATTCTGTGTCTCCTTCTTCTCTGTCCCTCCCCCACTCATGCTCTGTTTCTCTCTGTCTCAATAATAAATAAAAAATTAAAACAATAAAAGACACCTAGCTGAAATAAGTAAAGCATAAAACTTATGTTATATGAAGGATAGTTTGACCATAGTCTGACTTCTCACACAATGGAATCAAGCCTATCAGGAATGAACAAACCAGCACTTAGAGTTATCAAGTCAATAAGGGTAAAAACGGAGAAGGAATAAAGGATAAGGGCGGGGGGTTGATCTAAACCCTATAAAACAAAGTCCTTCGCCTATAGTCACAGGTATTCACTTTTGGATGCTGCCTCTCTGTAAAGAGAGCTGTCATACTATTCTTACTTTCTAATCTTATACTCCAATAAGTTTTTGCCTGGTGCTCATTTTGTGTCGACCTCTTCATTCTTTGAAGTGGTGAGACAATGAATCTTGGTTACTGAGGTAAAGAATCCTGCAACTGTGACCTGAGTTGAATCAAGACTCTGAAACTCAACTTACTGAGTCACCCAGGTGCCCCTCAGAGCATCTTTCTATCTGCAAGATTAGATATTGTGTGGTTTGAATTGATTTGTTCTTAAACTCCTAAAGTGTTTGAAATACTTCACTTTCTATTTTAACAATAGTTAGAAAAATTCAGATAGAAAAAAGTATAAGAATAAAATGAATGTGTATCTGTTGTGTTACCATAGTATAAAAGAGCTTAAGATAAACTAATGTGAGTACACTCTTTGATGAGTCAGATAAAAACTACAACAGCTGAAGTTGTTATGGTGACTCTCCCAATCAGATGGACCACATGTGGGACAACCCAATTACGTGGAAGCCAGCAGCATGGGCAGTAAAATAATTCACCAGAGACAAAACAAAGGAAATAGAAGTTTATTTAATACACTGCAAGGGAGCAGTGGGCAGAACAACAAAGGAGAGACTGTCTGGAATGAGGCAGTGGATGGGGCTGTATTTAAAAGGTAAAGCAAGGGAGTATAGGGACACATAAAATTTTCCATTTTTTGGTGCCTATGTCTGGTTGTAAGTAAGCCATTAGTTAATTAGGGCTTATGGATATTTTGAAGTGGGTCGCCTGATAGGCATGTTTTTATTCAGCCAGAGGTTTACTGTGGGCCCTATTGCCTCAATCAAGTTTCCAGTGCTTAAGTTTGTTGCCTGAAAGTGGTCTCCACATGCCTTCCTGACAGATCAAAAATGGAAAATCTCTAGTATTTGGGTGGAGGTCTCATCTTTAATAGTTTCTTTCTGCTGAATGAGGGGTGTAGAAATGTCCCTACCTCAACTTTTTGGTCCATCATGGGTTCTGAGCAGTTATAGACCAGAGCATGATATTATATTAAAGTTCTGATAGGTAATTCAAGTGAAATTCCTTGGTGGCAAGGATTTTCCAATTTAGGGGGAAGGGACCCTTACAAAGGAAATATGCAAACAACCAATAAGTACATGAAAAACACTTGATATCATTTGTACTTAGCATAGTGTAAACTAGAATTACAACATAATACTTCACTACTGCTGGGATGGCTACAATAAAAAAGACAAACAATAACAAATATTAGCAAGGACATTGGAAAATAAAAACTCTAATACATTGTGGTGAGATTGTAAACTGGTATAGCCACACATGAAAAGATGTTCAAGGGGATGCCAGGAAGATGGTAAAGTAGGAGGACCCTAAGCTCTCCCTGTCCCATGTTTACAACTAGATACCACTCACATCCAAGTTAATAAACTACAGAGTGGTCTGAAGAAGGACAGAACAAACTCCACAACTAAACAGAGAGAAGCCCTATATCAGAGAGGATAAGAATGGCAGAAAAGGTGGTCAGCAGCTGCTCACAGGAAAGAGGGAGCTGTGGACAGAGATGGGAAAACACCCAAGAGCCTATATGGGGAAAAAATCCCCATGATGTCTGAACTTGAAAAACAGAAGGGTTGAATTCTGTAAGTTTATATAACCAGCAGGACTTAGAGCCTCGAGCTTTAAAAGTCAGCTGATTCAGGATTAGGGTTGCTGGGAAAAGAGTGATGATCTGGTCCCCAGCCTTACATAAACAATAGCCCACAGACAGGCAAGAGGTTTGACAATTTACACAATGCCTGGGGCAAATGGGAGGGAGATATCTTTGTAAAAATTTCAGAGTGTTGAAAAACTTCTCTGGGAACAAAGCGACTGGCAGGTGCCATTTCCCTTCCACGCACCTACCCAGCATAAGCAAAGAGCCACCTATAGGGGGCAGCACTGCATAGACACTTGCTATCTAACTTGCTAGGATGAGCCCCACTCAGGAGTGCTCCTGAGGATGTACCCACTCCAAGCCTGATTACCTTGGTCCTGGGGTTAGCACAAATTGTTTTTTAACACCATATGGCCCTCTAGCAACCACCTCTGCATTCCCCTGGTGGTCATCACACTTTAGGGAATACAGCTAAGACTAGCAGCTCAGCTTAAATTTTGCTAAAACCACTGCCCCCCCAAGCCCTATGGCAGTCACCCCCTTTCAGAGCCAGCCCACCTTGGTCTCAGGAACAACATAGAGAACATACACTGATCACAAAAGGCAGAGAGTCAGTGCAGATATCTGTACTGAAAGGAAAATCTACTCTAACACAATAAATGCAAGCAACACACATAGGAGACTCCCCTCCTGTGCCAGTTTCTCTTGAACAGAGGACAGAGCACAGCAGGACACTACAGGAGCTCTTCTTCATAAAGCCACTACTTTCATAAAGCCACTACTTTCAAGAGTAGAGAACATAGCTGACATTGAACACAGAGAAACAGACACAAAGAGGTATACAAAGTGAGAAGCAAAGGAATTTGTCTCAAATAAAAGAACACAACAAATTCACAGCAGAGATCTAAGCAAAACAGAAATAAGTAGTATGCTTGATAGAAAATTTATTTTCTTAATTTTTAAATGTTTATTTATTTTGAGAGAGAGACAAAGAGAGAAAATATGTGCATGTGTAGGGGAGGAGCAAAGAGAGAGGGAGAGAGAGAAACCCAAACAAACTCCATGCTCAGCAAGAAGCCCACCTGGTAGGAAATTTAAAGTAATGATAATAAAGGTACTCAATAAACTTTAGAAAAGAGTGGAGGATATCAGTGTGACACTGGGGAAAAAGTTAAAAAATAACATATTAGAGATGCAGAACTCAATATATAAAGTTAAAAACATGATAAAAAAATAAGTAGTAAGCTACAGGAAGCAGATGAATGTATCAGGGGCCTGGAGGATTGAATAATAGAAAAAATATCAGGCTGAATGGATGAGACACAAAAATAACTGCATCATGGAATAGATTTAGAAAATTCAGTGATTACATCAAGCATAATGACATTCACATTATAGGGATCCCAGAAGGAAAAGAAAAGAAAGGAGGGCAGAAAATATATTTGAAGAAATGATAGCTAAAAAGTTCCCAAATCTGGGGAAGGAGAATGAGATCCACCTTCAGGAGACACAGAGATCCTTCAACAAATTCAACCAAAGGAGTTCCACAATGAGACACATAGTAATTAAAATGTCGAAAAACTGACAAATAAAGAGTTTTAAATGTTTCAAGAAAAACAGAAGACAGTTGCATACAGAGGGACCTCATAAGGCTATTAGTTGATTTTTCAGCAGAAACTTTGAAGGCTATAAGGTAGTGACAGGATATATTCAAAGTGATGAAAGGGAAAAATCTGCAGGGCAAGAATATCTAGAAGGCTTTCATTCAGGATACAAGGAGAGATAAAAAGTTTCTCAGAAAAACTAAAACTAACAGAGTTCATGACCACTAAAGTAGCCATACAAGAAATATTAGAGGAGATGCTCTAAGTGGAAAGGCCATACGTGAGAGTATGAAAATTTAAAACACAAAAACAGTAAAAATAAAAATAAGTATTTCTGTAAAAATCATTCAAGGGATTCATAAAATAAAATGACATAAAATATAATACAAAATATCCAAAAATGGAGGGAAGAAGAGTAAGTTGAAAATTAAATGATCATCACCTTAATATAGACTGCTACATGCAGAATATGTTATGTATAAACTGAATGGTAAAGACAAATCAAACCACAATAATATATATGCAAAAAATAGACTAAGTTATCCAAGTATATCACTAAAAAAAAAGAGAAAAGTAATAAAGAATAAAGGGAAAATCATCAGAAATAAAGCTACATAAAAGTACAGTATAGTCCAATCTATAGTATATAACTATAGTCCAATAGTATAGTATATGACTATATACTATAGTATATAACTATATTCCAAACTATAGTCCAAACGGTAGTATAGTATAGTATAGTTCAATCATTTGGACTAAATGCACCAATAAAAAGACATAGAGTGTCAGAGAGGATAAAAATGCAAGATCCATTCAAGTGCTGCCTACAAGATACACATTTTAGACCTAAAAATACCTGTAGATTGAAAGTAAAATATTAAGAAACATTTATTATGCAAAAAGATGTCAAAAGGAAGCTGGATTAGCAATGTTTGTATTAGAGAAAATACTTAAAATAATGTCTGTAAACAGAGATAAAGAAGGACATGGTATAATAATAAAAGGAACAATCAAACAAGAAGATATAACAATTATAAATATTTATGTATCCAACATGGGAGTATCCAAATACATAAAACAGTTAACAACAAGCATAAATAAACTACTCAATAGTAATCCAAAAATAGCAGGGGACTTTAATACCCTTCTTACATCAATGGACAGATCATGCAAACAGAAAATCAACAAGAGTGGCTTTGAATGAGACACTGGAACAGATGGATTTAACAAATGTATTCAGAATACCGCATTATAAAACAAGAGAATACGCGTTCTTTTCAAGTGGACATGAAATATTCTCTAGAATAAACCACATATTAGGCCACAAAACAAGCTGCAACAGAATTCAAGCAGACTGAAGTCATACCATGCATCTTTTCAGACCAAGGACTATGAAACTAGTAACCAGTTACAAGAAAAAAAATATGGAAATACCATAAATATATCGAGGTTAAACAACAAGATACTAAAAGTGAATGGGCCAAATAAATCAAAGATAAAAAACTACATGGAAAACAAATGAAAATGGAATCAATGAAAATGGAAACAAATAAAAATGAAAATAGAACAGTCCAAAATTTTTGGGATGCAGCAAAAACTATTCTAAGAGGGAAGTTTGTAATAATACAGGTGTACTTCAAGGAAGAAGAAAAAGCTCAAATAAATAACCTAACGTTACCTGTAAAAGAACTAGTAAATAGGGGCACCTGGGTGGCTCAGTCAGGTTAAGCGTCCGACTTCGGCTCAGGGCATGATCTCATGGTTCGTGGGTTCGAGCCCCGCATCGGGCTCTGTGCTGACTGCCAGCTCAGAGCCTGGAGCCTGTTTCAGATTCTGTGTCTCTCTCTCTCTCTGACCCACCCCTGCTCACGCTGTCTCTCTCTGTCTCTCAGAAATAAAACAATAAAAAAAAAGAGCTAGTAAATAATAGGATTCACTTTTACCAATTTTGTTCAACATGTTATTAGAGGTCCTAAAAACAGCAATCAGACAACAAAAGAAATAAAAATCATTCAAATAGGTAAGGAAGAAGTAAAACTTTCACTATTTGCAGATGACATGGTACTCTATATAAAAAAACCAAAAGCCGGGGGGCCTGGGTGGCTCAGTCGGTTGGGCGGCCAACTTCGGCTCAGGTCATGATCTCACAGTTCCTGGGTTCCAGCCTCGTGTCGGGCTCTGTGCTGATGGCTAGCTCAGAGCCTGGAGCTTGCTTCAGATTATATGTCTCCCTCTCTCTCTGACCCTCCCCTGCTCATGCTGTCTCTCTTTCTTAGAAATAAATAAAACGTTAAAAAAAAAAAACCCAAAAGCCTCCACCAAAAAATTTCTAGAACTGATACACAAATTCAGTAAAGTCACAGGACACACAATATACAGAAATCTGTTGCATTTCTATACAGCAATAATGAACCACTAGAAAAACTAAGAAATCAATCCCATTTGCAATTGCACCAAGAATAAGATATGTAGGAATAAGCCTACCCAAAGAAGTAAAAGACCTGTACTCTGAAAACTGTAAAACATTGATATAAGAAATTGTAACAAAACAAATAAATGGAAAGGCAATCAATGCTTATGAGTTGGATGAACAAATATTGAACTCAAAGCAGCCTACACATTAAAGCAATCCCTATCAAAATACCAGCAGCATTTTTCAAAGAATTTGAACTATCTTAAAATTTATATGAAACCACACAAGACCCTGAATAGCCAAAGTAATTTTTAAAAAGAAATCAAAGCTTGAAGTATCACAATCAGAGACTTTAAATATGTTACAAAGTTGTACTAATCAAATGCATATGGTACTGGCACAAAAATAAACACATAGATCAATGGAACTGAATAAAAATGTCTTCTGAGGCAAGGTAAATAAAACAAAAACAAACTATTGGGGAGACATCAAAATAAAATATTTCTGCATGGCAGAGGATGTAATCAACAAAACTAAAAGACAACCTGCTGAATGGGAGAAGATATTTACAATGACATTTGCAGTAAAGGGTTAGTATTTAGCTAATATAACTCAACACCCACAAAATAAATAATCTAATTAAAAATGGAAAGAAGACATGAACAGACATTTACACAAAAATATCCAGATGGCCTACAGACACATGAAAAGATGCTCAAGATCAGTCATCATCAGATAAATGTAAATCAAACTACAACATCCTCTTAATGGCTAAAATCAACAACACAGTAAACAAGTGTTCACAAGGTTGTGGAGTAAAAGGAACCCTCTTGCACTATTGGTGTGAATGCAAATTGGTACAGCCACTGTGGAAGACAGTGTAGAAGTCAAGGTAAAAATAGAACTACCCTATCATCCAGGAATTTCAACCCTGGGTATTAACATAAAATACCAAAAAAAAAAAAAAACACCTATTCAAAGGGATACATGATTCCTTATGTTTGTTGCAGAATTATTTACAATAGTCAAATGATGGAAACAAACCAAATATCCATCAATATATGAATAGATAAGGAAGTTGTAGTATATATGTATACAATATAACATTATTCAGCCATAAAAAGGGTATAATCTTACCATTTGCAACAACATGGATAGAGCTACAGAGTATAATGCTAAGTGAAATAAGTTAGTCTGATAAATACCATAGGATTTCACTCATATGTGCAATTTAAGAAGCAAAACAAGCAAAGGAAAAAACAGAGCAAGATGGAGACAAACTAAGGAACAAACTCTTAACTATAGAGAAGAATATGATGAAATTGATATGCATATATACACACACAAACACACACATTTCATATCTTCCTTCTCTAGTCATTTATTCTTTGACACTTGGGAGGCTTCCATAATTTGGCTCTTGTAAATAATGCTGCAAAAAACATCAGGGAGCATGTAATCCTTTGAATTCATGCTTTTGTATTCTTTCTTTAATATACAGCTGCTTCATTATTGGACCACAGGCTAGTTCTATTTTTAATTTTTGGAAGAACCACCATACTGTCTTGACAGTGACTGTGTCAGTTTGAGTTTCCACCAACAGTGCAAAAGTATTCCTTTCTCTCCACATCCCTGCCTATACTTGTTGTATCTTGAGTTTTTTTATTTTAGCCATTCTGACAGGTGTGATGTGATATCTCATTGTAGTTTTGATTTCCATTTCCCTGATGATGAGTGATGTTGAACATGCTTTCATGTGTCTGTTGGCCATCTGGATGTCTTATTTGAGGAAATGTCTGTTCATGTCTTCTTTCTTTCTTAAAAAAAAATTAGGGTTTATTCATTTTTGAGAGGTGGAGGGGCAGAGAGGGAGACACAGTATCCGAAGCTGGCTCCAGGCTCTGAGCTGTCAGCACAGACCCCACACAGGACTCAAACTTATGAACTGCAGGAATATGACCTGAGCCAAAGTCGAAAACTTAACCTACTGAGCAACCCAAGGTGCCCCTTCTTTCCATTTTTATTTGGATTATTTGCTTTTTGGGTGTGGACTTGTGTCAGTTTTTATATATTTTGGGTACAAACGCTTTATCAGATATGTCATTTGCAAATATCTTCTCCCATTCTATAGGTTGTCTTTTTTTTTATTGTTTTCTTCACTGTGCAGAAGCTTTTTATTTTGATGCCCCAATAGTTATTTTTTGCTTTTGTTTGCCTTGCCTCAGGAAACATATGTAGAAAGGTGTTGCTACAGACAATGTCAGAGATATTAATGCTTGTGCTCTCTTCTATGAATTTCATCGTGTCAGATCTTAGATTTAAGTCCATAATCCATTTTAAGTTTATTTTTGTGTGTGGTGAAATAAAGTCCATCAGTTTCATTCTTTTGCATGTAGCTGTCCAGTTTTCCGAACACAATTTGCTGAAGATTATTTTTCCCATTGCATATCCTTGACTCATTTGTCAAAGATTAATTTTCCATTTAATTGTGGGTTTATTTCTGAGATTTCCATACTACTCCAGTGATCTATGTGTCTATTTTTGTGACAGTACCATACTGTTTTGATTACTACAGCTTTGCAGTATAACTTGAAGTCTGGAATAGTGATTTACCCAATTTTGTTTCTTTTCTTAAGATTGCTTTCACCTTTTGGAGTCTTTTTTCTATCCACACAAATATTAGCATTGTTTTTTCTAGCTCTGTGGAAAAATATAATGGTATTTTTTTTTTAATGTTTTATTTATTTCTAGGACAGAGAGAGAGAGAGAGAGAGAGAGAGACAGCGTGAGCAGGGGAGGGTCAGAGAGAGAGAGAGAGAGAGAGAGAGGGAGATACAGACTCTCAAATAGGCTCTAGGCTCTGAGCCGGCAGTCAGCACAGAGCCCGACGCGGGGCTCGAACCCACGAACCGCGAGATCATGACCTAAGCGAAAGTCGGACGCTTACCCGACTAAGCCACCCAGGCGCCCCAATATAATGGTATTTTGATAGGGATTGAATTAAATCTGTAGATTGATTTGGTTAGTATGGACATTTCAACAATATTTGTTCTTCTAATCCATGAGCACAGAATGTCTTTCCATTTATTTGTTTTGTCATAATTTTCTTTCATCAATGTTTTATAGTTTTCAGAGTCAGGTCTTTCACCTCTTTGGTTAAGTTTATTCCTAGCTATTTTATTATTTTTGATGCAATTGCAAATGGGATTGTCTTTATTTCTCTTCCTGCTGTTTCTTTGGTTTTGTATACAAATGCAATGGATTGTGTGCATTGATTGTGAATCCTGAAATTTACTGAATTCATTAATCAGTTCTAGTCATTTTTTTCTGGAATCTTTAGTACTTTCCATATACAGGATCATGTTATCTTCAAATTGTGAAAGTTTTACCTCTTCCTTACCAGTGTAGAAGTTTTTTATTTCTTTTTGTCTGGCTGCTATGGTTAGGACTTCCAGTCCTATGTTGAATAAAAGTGGTAAGAGTTGACATCTTGTCTTGTTCCTGAACTTAGGGAAAAAGCTCTCAGATTTTTGCTGTTGAGTATGATGTTCACTGTGTGCTTTTTATATAAGGATTTTATTATTTTAAGGTATGCTTCTGAACCTACTTTGTTGAGGGCTTTTACCATGAATGAATGTTGTACTTTGTCAAGTGCTTTTTCTGCGTCTATTGAAATTATATTATTTTTTAACCTTCTCTCTTAGTGATGTGATATATCACATAGACTGATTTGCAAATATTGATCCACACTTGCATCGCAGCAATAAATCCCACTTGATCATGCTGAAAGATTTTTTCAACATATTGTTGCATTCTGTTTGCTAATATCTTGTTTAGAACTTTTGCATGTGTGTTCATCGAAGATTTTGGCCTGTAGTTCTCATTTTTAATGGAGTCTTTATCTGGTTTTGCTATCAAGGTAATGCTAGCCTCATAAAATGAATTTAGAAGTTTTCTTTCTTCTTCTACTTTTTTGGATAGTTTGAGAAGAAGGGATATTACCTCTTCTTTAAATGATTCATTGAATTTACATTTAAAGTTGTCTGGGGCAGGACTTTTGTTTTTTGGACGTTTTGTGATTATGATTAAATTTTATTGTAGTTATTCAGTCTTTTAAAAATTTCTATTTCTTAATGTTTAATTTTGATAGATTATATGTTTCCAGGAATTTATCCAGTCTTCCCTAGGTTTTCCAATTTCCTGGCATATAATTTTTAATATTATCTTATATCCATTTGCATTTTTGTGGTTTCAGTTTTTATTTCTCCTTTTCTATTCCTGATTTTGCTTATTCTAGTCATCTCTCCTTTTTTCTTTATTCTTTTTTTGATGAGTATGGCTAGCAGCTTATCAATTGTGTTGATCTTTTCATCATGGTTTTATTGATCTGTTGTACTGTTTTATTAATTTCTATATTATCTTTTTCTGATGTAATATTTTTTTTCTTCCTTCTGCTTGTTTTGTGTTTTGTTTGTTTTTATTTCACTAGCCCCTTTTGGAGCAAAGTTAACTGGTTTATTTGAGGATTTTCTTGATTCTTGGGTTAGACCTGTATTGCTATAAACGTCCCTCTTTGCACCAATTTTGCTGTATTGCAAAGATATTGGACCACTGTGTATTTGTTTTCATTTTTATCTATGTATCTTTGTTTTCTTCTTTGATTTCTTGGTTGACTGATTGATTGCTTAGTTGCATGTTATTTAACCTCCATATATTTGTACTCTTCCCAGACTTTTTTCTTGTGGTTGATTTTCTTTTATTTTCATAACATCGTGGCCAGAAAAGATGCATGGTATGACTTCATTTTCTTAAATTTTTGAGAGTTGTTTTGTGACCTAATATGATGTATTTGGAGAAGGTACCATGTGCATTTGAAAAAATATGTAATCTGATATTTTAGGATGGAATTTTCTGCATATTTCTGTTAAATTCTTCTGGCCCAGTGTGCCCTTTAAAAGTTTTGGTATCCTTGTAGATTTTCTGTTTAGATGATCTATCCATTCATGTAAGTGGGGTGTTAAAGCCCCCTACTATTATTGTATTACTATACATTTCTTCTTTTATGTCTTTTAACAGTTGATTTATGTATTTGGGTGCTTTCATCTTGAGTGCATAAATATTGACAATTGTTATATCTTCTTGTTAAATAGTATCCCCTTTATATAGTGTTCTTTGTCTTTTGGTACAGTAATTGTTTTAAATATTTTGTCCAATATATGTATTATTACTGTGACTTTCTTTTGGCATCCATTTGCATGATAAATATTTCTCTATCCTTTCACTTTCAACCCACAGGTGTCTTTAAGTTCAAAATGAGTCTCTTTTAGGCAGCACATAGATGGGTTTTGTTTGTTTGTTTTATCCTTTGGTCACCCTATGTCTTTTGTTTGGGATATTTAGTCCATTTACATTCAATGTGATTATTGATAGATATGTGCTTGTTTCCATTTTGCTACTTGTTTTGTGTTTGTTTTTGTAGTTCTTATTTGATCCTTTCTTCTCTCCCTGCCCCCCCTTAAGTACATGGTGTCATACTTTATATCTTTTTTATTTTATGAGTCCTTTGGCTGATTTTACAAATATACTTATTTTTACTGCTTTTGTACTTTCCACTTTTTAAAAAAATGTTTCCTTGTTTGTTTGTTTGTTTGTTTAGAGAGGCAGAGAAATAAGAGAAACAGAGAATCACAAGCAGGTTCTGCAGCTGTCAGTGCATAGCTTGACATGGGGCTCAAACTCATGAACCGTGAGGTCATGACCTGAGCCGAAACCAAGTGTTGGACACTTAACAAACTGAACTTCCTAGATGCTCCCCCCTTCTTTTTTACTGTTACTTTTGGCCTGTCCTTTCCACTCAAAGATTCCTCTTTAACATTTCTCGTAGGGCTGGAGTAGTTGTCATAAACTTGTTTAGCTTTTGCTTGACTAGGAAACTCTTTATCTCTCCTTGTATTCTGAACGATACCCTTGTTGGATATAGTATTCTTGGCTGTAGATATTTTTTTTCACTTTCAGCACTTTGACTATATCATGTCACTACTTTCTGGCCTGCAAAGTTTCTGCTGAAATATGTGCTGCTAACCTTATGGGGCTTTCCCCTTATGTAACTGTCTCTTTTTCTTTTGGTGCTTTTGAAATTCTCTTTGTCATTAGTTTTTCTCATTTTTTTATTACTATGTATCTTCATGCTAACTTCCTTAGGTTGCTTTTGTTGGGGAATCTTTGTACCTCTTGGATCTGAATATCTGTTTCTTTTCTCAGATTAGGAAAGTTTTCAGTTATTATTTGAAATACATTTTCTGCCCCCCTTTCTGTCTCTTCTGTATATGGGATACCTATAATGTGAATTTTATTAATTTTGATGGACTCACTAAGTTTTTAAATCCATTATCTTTTCCCATTTTTTTGTCTCTCATCTCCTCAATTTGATTACTTTCCAGTAATCTTTTTAAAAAAAATTTTAATGTCTTATTTATTTCTGAGAGACAGAGAGAGACAGTGTGAGTAGGGGAGGGTCGGAGAGAGAGGGAGACACAGAATCCGAAGCAGGCTCCAAGCTCTGAGCTAGCTGTCAGCACAGAGCCCCACATGGGGCTCGAACCTACAGGCGGTGAGATCATGACCTGAGCCTAAGTCGGACGCCCAACCGACTGAGCCACCCAGGCGCCCCATAACCTTTTTTTTTCTCAGGTCGTTATTTTGTTCCTCTACTTTCTCTGCTTGTTATTTATTCCATATACTGATTTAGTGTATTTTAATGTCAATTATATATTCTTCATCTGTGATCGATTATTTTTTATCTATTTGTTAAGTGTTTACTGATATATTCCTCTCTTGTCTCAAGTTGAGGGACTATCTTTATAATTATTACTTTAATTTCTCTATCAAGCATATTACTTATATCCATTTCACTTAGTTTTGTTTGTTTGTTTGCTTGCTTGCTTGTTTTGGTTTTGTTCTGTTCTTTCATTTGGGAACTATTCCTCTGTCTCCTTATTTTGTCTAATTATCTGTGTCCATTTCTCTGTGTTATGAAAGTCAGATATGTCTCCTGCTCTTGAAGGTAATAGCCTTATGAAAAAGAAATCCCATCACCTTACATTGCTGTGTCACCCGTTGACCAGAACCTGGTACTTGAAGCGTGTCTCTTATGTGTGTTGTGTGTACTTTGCTCTTGTGTCCCGGCCACTTTTTCCTTCAGTTCATTTATCTTAAGTGTCTCAGTCTGCCTGTTATGAACAGTGCTTGGTCCCCAGCTGGGGTGGGGTGCACAGTTTTATGAAGGTGCACATAGATCTGCTAGTGAAATGAGACACAATGCTGTTGTTGGGACTGGGCAGGCCTGGGAAGATTCACAAAGCACATGGATGAAACGTGAAATTTTAAACAGCTGACCATTGGGCTTTTGCAGAGCCCACTGCAGACACCAAATCCATCAGCTATCTCTCACAAAACACAGGGTTCAGAAGACATGGTATTGGCAAGATTTGCATTGGTCTTCTGTTGGAGGGGACTTGCAGGGCCAAGACTGAGGCAAGCATGACTGGAAAGGGCTGATCCACTAAAGCTGTGGCCAGTGCTTGGTGTAAGCAGTATAGGTAATGAATGTGGATTCTGCTGGTTCTCATGAGTGACTGTTTATGATGAGGCCTGTGAGAGGGAAAAGGTGCCCACTAGCTCCTCATTTCTGGAGGAGTCTCCCTGGGAATCCTGCAGCTTTATAGGATGTGCTGTGAAAAGTCAGTAAATAACTCTCCCTCCTATATGCCCCAGGCATTTTTCAAATTGCTGCTTCTAAGCTGTATCTCTGCAGGCTCTTTGCTGTGTTGGCGACTTAGCTTCTTACCACTCTCCAGGCTCTCTCAGAACCAAGGCTGGTGATTTTTAAAAATCCAGGCTTAAATCCTGCTGGTTGTAAGAACTCATAAAATTTCCATGGCTAGCTTTCAAAGCCAAATGTTTTGGGGATTAATTTTCCTTGTGCAGTCTCTCTGATGTGATAGTCTGTTTCTCTCCTTTCCTAGCACCAGTAGGTCCCTCTTTCCAGTGAATGGATGTGGTCTGTTTAACTCCCAATAGCACCTCCAACCGTGTCTCCTACACATCTCCACTTTTTCCACCTTATTCTATGTGGCTTCTTCTTTAGTTTTAGTTGTGGAATTTGTTTTTCCAGTCTTTGGGTCATTTTCTGGTTTCTTTACACTAGTGTGAGTGTTATCTAGTCGTATCTGTGGGATGAGGTGAGCTTAGGGTCCTCTAAATCTTCCATCTTCCAGGCCCATTTTCTGTTGTTCTAAAATCTCTCTCTCTCTCTCTCTCTCACACACACACACACACACACACACACACACACACACACACACACAATCAGTCTAGGAAACGGAATAGTGATATAGGTACTAGCTGACAAATTTTGACAACGTGGTAATGATTGGGTTATACAGGTGATAAATTAGTTTTATTCTGATGTGTTATCAGCATTAATAATTATAGCAATTTGGAAGTTGTATTTTATTTTTACAAACTCCAGCGACATCTTTAGGCTAGTATTTATAATTACATTAACAGCTTTTCTTATTAAAATAAACCCACCGGCTTTAATTATTTTTGCAGTGCTACAAATCAAAATAATAATGGTTGCAAGGTAGTCATTGCCTAACATATGGATCTGGTTTTGCCAAAAGATGGAAATAGTCTTGTGACTGCTTATTAAACATTGTATATCCTTCCTCTGAAAATTGTATTTGTATATGAAACAGTTTTCAGTGGTGAAGTTCTCAGATTAAATATGACCATTTGATATTGTTAAAAAATAAAAAGTGATTTTCATCTTCTAAAATGTCACAGAAGACTAAAAAGATTTCTTGTATTTTTGCTTTCTATTCATAAAATATCTTGTATTTTATGCTTTCTGTTCATCATATGGCTACTCTTTTCTACTTTTTAAAAGTATTTGATTATTTTATTTATTTGGTTTCTTTCAATGTCAACCAAATCCAATTTTTCAATATAGAAATTTGAACCCTTCATTTTTATGTGCACATGAAAAATAAGCTATTTTGTCCAGTATAAGTCTGGTCTATCCAGTAAGTTAAAAAAAAAAGATAAATGTTTGGAGATTGTGGATTTTATGACCTGAACTCTTGAATTCTAAAAACCAGAAAACTTGCTCTAGTTCAATTAAATATGCATCCACACAACATCCCCCCTCCTTTTTTTAAAGATAGACTCATTTAATTGCAAGGAAGAGACATACTCAAGCTAGTACAAGTAAGGATAATCTTATGAAGAGCTGGCAGAACAAAAATACTTACAATATATCTCACATATATGCAAGAATTCACAAAAGAAAATCTGGTTTTTAGGCTTTTTAGGAAACTTCCAAATTGGAACTGCTGTTACAAATAAAGGTTCAGGATCAAAATTGTTTAGAGCTAATTCTAGGCTCTGTAACTCATTAGGAGTTTGATTTTTGGCAACTTATTTAAAGTCTAGTTTTTTTTTTCCATTTTCAAAAGGAGGTGATAATAATCACTTTGTAGAGATCTTGTGAGGATTATATGAGATTATTTGTGTTGTTAAATTATTTCATGGTACATTTAGTACTTGCTAAATGTTAGCTGTCATTATTACTGATATTATGTATGTTCACTTCTTTCAGCTTTACTATAGAATACCAAAATTTTCTGGAGTTTTAGTTCTAATCCTGAGAGAAGCTTTATTTATTTATAAAGATAGGTATTAGGGAAGGCACTTGTTGTAATGAGCACTGGGTATTGCATGTAAGTGAGGAATCATTGAATTCTACTCCTGAAAGCAATACTGCTCTGTATATTAACTGATATTTAAATAAATTTTAAAAATTATATCTACATGAGAACAGCTCCTTATGCCAATATATGTCATCACTTGCTGGCATACCTATAGATAATCCAACCTGAGTAGTTTACTGCTGATGAGAGAATGATGTCAAATGATATGAAAATTGCTGTCTAGACAACAGAGATTTGAGAAGGTAACAACTGTAAGTCAGAGATATGGGCATAGCAGGCAATAATTGATGGTGTCACCTAATATAATTACTTGCTATGAATGATAGAAATGTATAACATACAATCTTCCACATCAAAAACAACAATAAGAAAGTTCCTTGAGAACAAAAGGTGAAAGTAATATATGACTTTTTGGGGGATCAGTGAACAGATTAAGAACTTGTATGAAACAGAGAGATTTTGCTATTGTTTGTTTTTATAAAAGGATAATGGGACATGACAAAGAATTACATATTGAAAAGCATTTTGCACATCAAATCAAAATATCTGAAAAAGGCTTCCCATTAGTGATTTAGTTTAATTTTCATGAATATTTCCCCAGGTTTATAGTTGTTACTCAATGGCAAGTAAACAACTGATACTTAATTGTGTAGTAGCCAACATTATCAAAAATCTTTTTTTTATGTTTATTTTTATTTTCAAGAAGAAAATGAGACAGAATGTGAGTGGGGAAGGGGCAGAGAGAGAGGGAGACACAGAATCTGAAATAGGCTGCAGGCTCTTAGCTGGAAGCACAGAACTTGATGCAGAGCTCAAACCCACGAACTGTGAGATCATGGCCTAAGCCAAAGTTGGAAGCTGAACCAACTGATCCACCCAGGCACCACATTTTTAAAAATTATATATCCAGTTAATTGTTTCAATTCTTACTTCATTAACATGGGCAGATAGTATTAGGAAATATTTTTACCCTATCTTTATATTACAGACACATTTCTTTTTTTCTTTTTTTTATTTTTTACAAATAGTTTATTGTCAAATCAGTTTCCACATAACACCCAGTGCTCATCCCCACAAGTGCCCTCCTCCATGCCCATCGCCCCTCCCCCCTACATCCGTCAGTCCTCAGTTTTTGTCAGCATTCAAGAGTCTCTCATGGTTTGCCTCTCTCCCTTTCCTCCACCATTTCCCCCCTTCTTCTCCCCCTTGGTCCTCTGTTAAGTTCCTCCTTATCCTCCTATACGTGCAAACATACGATATTTGTCCTTCTCTGCCTGACTTATGTCGCTCAGCATAACACCCTCAAGGTCCATCCATGTTGCTACACATGGCCAGATTTCATTTTTTCTCATTGCCACGTA